>NC_067401.1:463895719-463913219 GCF_016432865.1 Antechinus flavipes
GAAAGGAGGGAGAGAAGAAAGGAAAAGAGGGAAGGAGGGAAGAAGATCTATCTAATCCCATGAGGGAGATAACATTTTACATCTGAGGAAATAAGACTCAAAGAAACCATCTCACTTGCCCAGAGTCACAACCAATAAGTGTGAGGGCAGGATGTGAATTCAAGTCATCCAGAATCCCTCTATCCAAATGGCCACATTCTCTCTTTTCTTCTGGGGGTGGGGGGTGGGGAGGAGGGGGGAATCTGAGGTGAGTCTTGATGCACAAGCAGAGAGGGTGGAGTGGAAAGGAAAGCATTCCAGATAGAGGCAATGGCTTCTTGAAGAAAGCCATGATGGAGAATCAGTGAACAGCCCAGTCTGGCTGGTATGTCAAAAATACAAGAGGACATAGTATAACACATTCAAGCCTTACCATGCATTCTTTGAGGGAAAGCCTTATTTACCAAGTTAATTTGTCCAATAGAAAATTGGTTTAGTCAGTGGGTTAGCATGTTACGCTTCCAGTCATACTTCCTTCTATTTCCCACAAAGTACCTCACCATTACATTGAATTAGGGACTTCCCATCGCCTGTGAGTTTCCTGAATTTTCTCTTCTCCATGCCTTTGCTCTCTGTTCTTTCCACCTGACATGCCTTTACTCAATTCCTTACCTATGGAACTCTTTTAAAGCCCAAATAAGGTTTTCTCTGATGCCCCTTGTTATTAATAGCATTTCCGGCTCAGGTCTCACAAAGATAGCACTTTATACCTCCCCTATATGTCTATGATTTATTCCTTTGTGTTACTGTTACTTATGCATGTATTCTATTTTTTTTTGGCTGAGGGAATTGGGGTTAAGTGACTTCCCCAGGGTCACACAGCCAGGAAGTGTTAAGTGTCTGAGGCTTAAGATAATATACTTTGCCCCCTGTGTCTTATCTCTTTACTGACTTTAAGCTTGGTGGAGGCAAGATCTTTGTTGCATCTAAACTCTAGCTACACAATAACATCACTTAATCAATGGTGAATTAAATTCAGTCTCCCCTATGACTCTCCTACTTGCCAAAGCTAAACTATTGATTCTATTCCCTCTATGACTGTTCCATTCACCTTCCTTCTCTCTACTGTCTTCAATTTCTCTTTATTATCATCCTCTCCAAAGCAGAAACCCCAGCATCATCAGCCACTTACTATTCCAAAGAAAAATCCTTCCTTTGGCCATTCTAACTCTTCAAACTATTTCTTGAAATTTTTCCTCCCTTTGATTGAAAGGTTCTATGAAGGGGGCAGCTAGGTGGCACAGTGGATAGAGCACCAGCCCTGAAGTCAGGAGGAACCCGAGTTCAAATCTGACCTCAGACACTTAACATTTCCTAGCTGTGTAACCCTGGGCAAGTCACTTAACCCTAAGTCCCTCAAGAAAAAAAAGAGAGAGAGAGAGAGAGAAGAAAAAAAGAAAATATCCAGGATGAGGAAAGAGATATTCTTCTGCACCCTACCCTGATCTGAGCACATAAGAAGTAAGATGGACGGTTCAATTCTGTGGCTTGAGAAGGAAATTAATAGCTGGAAAGTATCCAGAGGAGGATAAGGATAGCCAATGGATTGTAGACATCTACTAGGTAGTGATAGATTTGGAATCAAGAAGACCTTCTTTTGAATCCTATCACCTACATTTACCAACTGTGTGATTCTGGGCCAAAAAAAAAATAAATCTCTCACTCAGCCTCAGTTTTCTCATCTGTAAATGGGAATAAGATAATATACTTTGCAAACTTTAAGTATTAAATTATGCTAGCTATTATTATTAATGATGATGATTATGATTATTATGATAAAGTAATAACTTTCATCCTCCTGTGACCCTCATCATGTCTCTCTAATAGCTCTCTGGAGACTTAACATACTATAAACAGGCATTTATGATTGTTCATTTCCACAATAGGTACAAGAATGAATTTTCTGCCCATGATACTTATGACTTCATCCAGGGCCAGGAAAGGAAAAAGGGAAACTCCAGTGATGTGACTATATCTTACTACATTTATGGAGGATCACTACTTAATGTTCAGGCAGCTAGGTGGCGCAGTGGATAGAGCCCTTTTGTCTGAAGTCCAGAAGACCCGAGTTCAAATTTAGCTGTGTGACCCTGGACAAGTCACTTAATCCTGTCTACCTTTTTCATCGGTAAAATGAGCTGGAGAAGAAAATGGTAAATCAAGTATCTTCACTAAAAAAATTTCATATGGAATCACAAAAATTGGAAATGACAGAACATTGAAAATTCAGTGTTTTCCATCAGCCAAGATCAGTGTCCCTATAATTCCCATCCATCACTCCTAGCTTTTTCCCTTGGTCTGAGAAGCTCTTCCAAGCTGGGAGGTCACCTTAACTTTTGTCTTCCAGGATTTTCAACAACTCTTCATATTGCAATATCATCATCATCATCATCATCCAAAACTAGCATTCATTTCATACTTTAAGATTTGAAAAGTGCTTTACATATATTATTTCATTTAATACTCATAATTCTAATATCATCTCCATTTTACAGGTGACAAAGCTGAGGCTGAGAGAGGTTGTGACTAGCCCAGAGCCACCCAGCTATATGAGGTAGAACTCCTAGAGACTCCTAGTACAACAATATCCATCGGACCCGGAGCTGATCAAGAGTCTCCTCACCATCCTGATTGTCCTCCTCTGGGCCCTTCCCAGTTTGAGAGCATCTAGAGGAAACTGAGGCTCAGAGAGAGTGTAACTTGCCCAAAGTCCAGGATTTGAATATAAGTCCACTCATTATATATCCAAGGGTCTTTCAGCGATATCTAGTTAGCACAAAGTCTGCTTTCTACAGTTAGGGATAAGGGAAGTAGCATGGTAACTAAACTGATGGACTTAGAATTGGGAAAATCTGAGATCAAATCCTGCCCCAGCCATCCTGTGTGAACCTGGGTAGGTCTATCTGCCTTAGTTTCCTCATTTGTAAAACAAGGATAATAATAGCATCTCATCCACATACAGAAATTTGTGACTCTAAAAGCTCTATATGAATGTGAGACATTGGGATAGTCATTGTTTATGAAATGGAAGGAATATGGAATTCGGAGTCAAAGGGTCTATGTTGGAATCTTGGCTTGGAAACTCAATTCCAACAATAAAAAATTTCCACTTTTATAGAAGCATAGAAATAAAATAGAAATAGTTAACAAATTAGAAATAGAAATCAAGTTAGATTTAGATTTTTATAAGTATTTGGAAACTTTAATCATAATTGTGATTAAATTATAAATAAAAATATAAAATGTTTTATTTGAATTTGTTTATTAATAAAATAAATTTAAAATATAGTTTAATTTTACAAAATATATAAAATAATTTGTTTAAATGTATAAGAAAATAAATTCTGTTCTCTATATATAAACAGCATACATTTATTTTTAAGTAAAATTTAAATATAACTATAACAATAATAATAACAATAACCAGTGTAGACCTTTAAATAAGTTCTGGAAGTCCTTCTCCTTCCTCTTGCACAGAGTAGCTAGATCTCTGCCCAAAATGACATCTTCCTCTCAAAATTCCAAGTGTAATAACTCTAAAGAGTTATAAGGTTTGTCTCTGATGCTAACAGCTCAAGCTGCCATTCCTATCTATTTTCCTCAATATTGTTCATCAGTGAATCACAGCCTACGTTATTGAAACAATTAATATTGATTAATTTTTACTAAGGTTTATGTACTTTAAAGAGAGAGAAACAGAAGAAAAGACAGATGGAGGGAGGAAAGAAGGGAGGAAGGGAGGGAAGGAGATAAGGGAAGGAAGGAGGAAAGGGAGGGAAGGAGGAAAGGGAGGGAAGGAGGAAAGGGAGGGAAGGAGGAAAGGGAGGGAAGGAGGAAAGGAGGAAAGGGAGGGATTTATAGTCTTAGTTGCCTTGAGTACAAAGTTAACTTTGTAATGAGATCCATGACGGTTTCAGTTCCTGAACCCAGCCTCTCAGTCCTAC
Source organism: Antechinus flavipes (assembly GCF_016432865.1). Classification (NCBI taxonomy): domain Eukaryota; kingdom Metazoa; phylum Chordata; class Mammalia; order Dasyuromorphia; family Dasyuridae; genus Antechinus; species Antechinus flavipes. The sequence continues at coordinate 463,899,703 of NC_067401.1, forward strand.
CCGGTTATTAGGTATGCAGGTACCAGAAACCACATGCTCCTGGCAGAAATTTTCTGCCTAATCTGAAGCTTTGATTTTGGTAAATCCCATCGAGTTTGCCAAAGGCATTTCTGCCCCTGCCCTCATTATTACGATGTAAAATCCTTGAAATCGATAGAAATGGACATTTATTGGGGGAAAAAGTGAGCATAAGTTGTTGATACAGGAGAACGCCGATCTAAAGAAGAAACTTTGATTTACCACCATATAGGACAAAGGAAATGGATTAACAGGTGGTGTAATAAATACAAGACAACAATGAATAAATTACAACTGTAATTGGTGATTTCATCAAATCACATTTGGAAAATGTACTCTATTTTCTTAGTTGTCTAAAGAACCATCCTACATGAATGTTTTAAATCAAAGAGTCTTATAACTGAGAAGGTTGGAGTTTAATTTGATGACGGGAAAATAATTTAATTACTTCAAGGGAAGAGAGAATGGCATTCAATAGATATCTAAACAGCTGTAATAATATATCCAGTCTATTATATAAAATCAACATTGTCACCCAAAAGGCGGAGCCATAATCACTTTTCTCAAATGGCAGCCTTCTAAAATAGCCTTCCTGTGACCCAGCCACAGAGTTGTAAACCCCCCAAATTTCAGAATCTGACTTGGAGGGGGCTTCGGTATCCATTTGGGCCAACATTTATAAAGAAGAACCCCTTTGATCATATACCTGTCGAGTGGTCCTCCACTCTCTGCATGATAACTTCCAGGAACAGGGAACTCTCTACTTGATGAGCTACTGCGTTTCGCTTTAGATCAGCTTTCAGTGTCAGGGAGTTCTTCCCAGTGTAGCCAAAATCTGTCCCTTTACAATGTCTGCCCCCTGTTTTTCATCCTGTTCTCTTGGGTCAAACAGAAAAAGACTAATACCTTTGGAAAGAGATTAGGGCATTCCAGCAAAACTTCTGAAAAGGAGCCAAAGGGATAGTGGGGAGATGAGCACACCTTGTGCTCACGTTCAGCCAATATCTCTTTCTCTCCTCTATCTTTTAGACTAGAAGAGGATCTTGCAAGCTTCAAAGACTCGGAAAGGCTTTAGATTTTCCATCTTTCCATCAGCATCTTCCCATCATCTCTCTGGCAGCCGTACCTGCCTCAAGATCCCAGAACAGACTGTGAGATTCATGACTCTTCAAGGATCCTAGAAAACAATCATTCCCAGAAATAACTTCTTGAGCCCCTAATAAAGATGAGGAAAGGTATGATTTAGCACTTTGCTCACTAAGTTTGAGCCCATTTTTTCCTAGATTCTCTATGTACTTATGGGAGGATACTTTGGATAGAAAGATGTGTGGCCAACTGTTCTTACTATTATACCACCTTAATAAATAACCCTTTCTAAAAGTCAATTAAGTTTAATTGATATCAACTGACAATTGTGAAGGAAAACACACTGGAGGGGCTTATGCACTATATAACATTAGAAAAACAGCCCTTCTTCCAGTCAGGGATATCCCTAACATCCTGAGAGAGAGAAATGGTATTAATTCCCATTAATAACACAATAAATAATAACCCAAATTATTATTTCAATAGAGCTCCCCCAGAGACTTTAAGATCTACACCTGGGGGCAGCTAGGTGGTGCAGTAGATAGATCCCTAGCCCTGAAGTCAGTAGAACCTGAGTTCAAATCTTCCCTCAGACATTTAACACATCCTAGCTGTGTGACCCTGGGCGAGTCACTTACCCCAATTGCCTCAGGAAAAAAAAAAAAAAGATCTACACCTGGCTTTAATACCCACAAAACATTTCTGATATATTTACCTTCCTTTTCATTGCTGCCAATTTTGTTCAGATACTCATTAAAAGGGGAGAAGCTGGATTGTTGTAATAGCCTCCTAACTGGTCTCTGTGGATCTAGTTTTTCCCCTCTCCAATCCATTCTTCACACAGCTGTCAATAATATCTTCCTAAAGTAGAAGTTAGGCCCCATCATCCCCTGCTCAAAAATCTTCAGTGTCTTCCTATCACTGATTAGCAAAATACAAAATCATTGGACTAGTTTTGAAAGTTTTCCACATTGTGGGGTGGCTCGATGGCACACTGATTGGAGCATTGGCCCCGGAGTCAGGAGGACCTGGCCATTTAACACTAACTAGCTGTATAACCGTAGGCAAGTTACTTAACCCCAATTTCCTTGCCAAAAAAGAAACTTTTCCATATGATTGCCTCTACCTAGTTTCCCAGCTTTATTTTCTACTTCTTCCTTCCACGCAGTCTACCTTCTAATCCAACTGTACTATTTAATGTCTGCCAGTATCATCCTGTCCTTTCCCACTGTTCTGAATTCCGATGGGTAAAGGATATGATGAGGATCTCCCAAATGAGAATAATTTGATGAGCTTAAAAATGGATTTTTATTGGGTTTTATTGGGTATTATTGGGTTAAGTATCCAAGTCAAGTGTATAGGGCCCTCATCAAATTGGTGTGATAATGGAAATGTTTGCACCTATCAAGGAAACACAAACAGAGTCACAAGTAATACTTTTGAGCCTCATAGACTAAAATTTCCTCATCAAACTGTTAAACTCTCCCTCCCCCATCTTCAAAATTTATAGTCTCTGAATATCACTGAAAGCCATGTCTACAAAGTCCTCCTATCATTATCTCCCATCTGCATCAATTGAAATCTTTCAAGACTCATTTCAAATACCACATCCTCCATTAGGACTTCCCAGATTTCCCCAGCTTAAAGTTCTCCCTCATCTCCCTCCCTTATTATGTCCCCTTCAGCCCTAAGAGAGTACTTTTTTGTGACATTGGGCAAGCCATTTAAATTCTGCCTTGATTTCCCCATTTACAAAATAATAATAATAATAATATAATAATAATAGCTTCTACCTCCCAGGGCTGTTGTGAGGATAATATCAAATAATATTTGTAAAGCATTTTGCAAACCTTAAAGTACTCTATAAAGAACAGCTATTATTCTTGTCAAGCTATGTTTGATCTAAAAAAGCCCTCATCTAATATCTATTTGAGGCAAAGAAAGCAATTTGGAAGATACTTCCCCAACAGGAAAGCCTGAATGTAAACCTCATGATGCACTGTGTAGAGCTTTTATCCAAGGGTCGGCCTGCCTAGCTTTGTAGGGGTTCATCACTGGGCTTCTGCTGGCTAGTAGATTTTTTTAGTCCCAGGAACTCTTGAATATATAAATAAACTATACTTTAGATGGGTTGGAGTCTGCATCACATTTATTAAGTACCTACTGTTTGCTAGACCTCATTTTAAGAACTCAAAATAAAAAAGGCCAAGAAAACAGTCCTTCTCTCTAGGAGCTCACAGTCTAATGCACTAGTGGAGGACATACCCACACTTTAAAAAAAATCCAGATTTTAGACATGCTTAAGCATGCTGATCTTGACAGAATGAGGAAACATTCATTATTCATCAACAAGCATTTATTTAGCATCTATTATATGCCAGGAATGGTGCAAGTCAGTGGAGAAAGAAAGACAAAAGTAACTGAATGTTCTTAAGCCCTAGACTTGGATTCAGAGAAGCTGAGTCAATCAGTATCTGGTTTCACCATTTGTCACCTATGTTTTTATTTAGAACCTACCTCTAGGATTTAGGACGGTATCTGATATATGGTAGGAGTTTAATAAATGCTTATTGACATGACTAGGTATAACCCATGTAACCTTGAGCTAATTTCCTCATCTTTAAAACGAGGAGGAAAAAATAAAAAAATAAAACGAGGGGATTAGAATAAATGTCCTCAGAAGCCTCCAAACACTTAATTTTTTATTTAGTACTTTCCTCTAGGACTTAGGAAGTACCTGGTATATGGTAGGAGTTTAATAAATGCTTATTGACATGACTTGCTATAACCCATGTAACTTTGAGCTAATTTCCTCATCTTTAAAATGAGGGGATTAGAATAAATGTCCTCAGAAGCTCCAAACACTTAATTTTTTACTCAGTACTTTCCTCTAGAACTTAGGAAGTACCTGGTATATGGTAGGAGTTTAATAAATGCTTATTGACATGACTTGGTATAACCCATGTAACCTTGAGCTAATTTCCTCATCTTTAAAAAGGGGGGATCCTCATCTTTAAAAAAGGGGATTCGAATAAATGTCCACAGAAGCCTCCAAACACTTAATTTTTTACTTAGTATTTTCCTCTAGGACTTAGGAAGTACCTGGTATATGGTAGGAGTTTAATAAATTCTTATTGGCATGACTAGGGTATAACCCATGTAACCTTGAGCTAATTTCCTCATCTTTAAAACGAGGGGATTAGAATAAATGTCCTCAGAAGCCTCCAAACACTTTAAATCTGTGTCCTGTGATACAGCCCATACCTGCCTTCAGAGAGATGTAGTTATTTCTATTTGGGCCTGATCTCTCCCTACTGGCCATCCTCCCTCGTGGAGCCAGCTAGTCATGTACATAGAGCGTTGGCCAGTAATATAAACAATGCCTCGAGTCGTATTTCTAGTCTCTCCATGAACAAACAGCTGTTGTAGATCCTGTCACCAGGACATCCTTTTTTTGAAATGTGACATCAAAATTTATGACATAGGATACTCAATTCTTTTTATGGTAAACATTTATTAAGCTTTAATTTTCACAATATCTTGTTTCAGTTTTGAAATCAGCCTACAAATATTTCACTACATTAACAGCAATTCTGTGATCATTCAATAAATAAAGGATGTGTGTGTGTGTGTGTGTGTGTGTGTGTGTGTCTTTGTAAAAATTCGTTTGATATATTTAGGATTCCCAACAATGACAGCAATACACCTGATTCCCCAAGGGTTGAGTCTTCACACATAGGATACTCATGTCTAATGGCCTGTTGGTACCATCCATGACATTCTTATCTTTGCAAATATACATCAGCCTAAAAGTACTGGAAATGGACGGCCTCCTCCTTGTGGAGTTTTTCATGGCAGAAAAATAAATAAGTTCCAAGGTGATGCTTCCTCTAATTACTGGGAAGGAGAGATGCGACCACATGTTTTCTAAAATAAACTGGTACAAAGAGAACTGTCGGGACTGATCGTGGATCACAGCATAGTATTTCACCTTTTTCTTTTGTTTACTTGCTCTGTTTCTTTCTCTTTTTTGATCTGATTTTTCTTGTGCAGCACAATAAATGTGAAAATATATCTAGAAGAATTGCACATGTTTAACATAGATTAGATTAATTGCTATCTAGGAGAGGGGAAAAGGGAAAAATTTGGAACACAAGGTTTTGCTAAGTTGAACATTGAAAACCCATGTATTTTGTTCTTTGGGGGGTGGGGGAGCAATTGGGGTTAAGTGACTTGCTCAGGGTCACACACAGCTAGAAAGTGTTGAGTGCCTCAGTCCACATTTCAACTCAAGTCCTCCTGACTTCAGGACTAGTGCTCTATCCACTGCACCACATAGCTGCCCCAAAAACCTATGCATTTTGTAAATAAAAAGCTACTATTAAAAAATAAATAAATAAAATGGCAGGTTTTTTGGTTACTGTATTCCAAACCTGCATGCTAATAGGTCAAAGCAATATAGAAATTTTTCTTTCTTGGGAAAAACTGAGATAATATCATCTTGGGAAATTGACGTTTAAGCTTTTCTTTTGGAATATATTATTTCATCCTTTCCTCTGATTTCTTTGTTTCTTTAGTCTTTTATTCATTTAAACATTTATCTGACAAATATTTATTAAGCTCTTACTGTGTGGAGAGTACTGTGCTAAAACATTGTCCATCAGGGAGCTTACTGTCTAGTCACAGGGCAGATATACCAATATACTTTGGGGGACTATTCCCATTGGCCTTTACTCCCGGGGAAGCTCCTATTTACTAGAATTCCCAGATATAGTACTCTGCATACAGTAGGAACTTAATAAATATTTGTTGAATGAGGGAATGAATGTAGATATAAATATATTGCTTTACTCATTTTCTGATTCATTTCATTTGCACATGTATTTTTCCCTTGCCTCCCTGTACCCAAGATTGTAAGTTTCTAGAGGACAGAGATTGAGTATTTTTCATCTTTTATCTATGGTACATAACACAGAGATTTGTATTCAGTGGGCATTTTATAAATGCTTAATTGAAACAAATTTTATGTTCTATGACTCTCATGCTAATTTATCAAAGACAGGATGCATAGACATAATTTAAGACTCATAGATCTTCCAGAAGAACATGAGAAATCAAAAAGTCTAAGTCTAAAACTTTGGAATTTATACAATAAATCGCTGATCAATATAATTAACAGATCACTGCCAGGAAGAAAAATGCACACTTGAAATATCAAGGAATATAATGATTAAGTTTTATAATTTCAATTAGAAGCCCTTCAAATATGAAGAAATATCTATTTGCATAACCGCTTGAGAAATTAGAGAAAAGAATAATCCCCAAAGAAGGAACCTCAAATTTCAACCCACCCAAAATAAAATATGTCTCAAAGATGAGACTAATTATCAGTGAAAGAAAGATGGATCTTCAAAAAAAGGTGGCATTCGTGGTAGTTTTCGGAGGAAAAGAGGTAAATAGAGGCAAAAGAGTGTGGGTGTGAATATAGAACCTACTATAAGACATGGTTTATATGTTAGGTAGTTCTGCAGAACAACTTTCTAATTTTTCTTCTTAAATCTTTGCTACCAGATATTCCTCACTGGATAGACAAGAAAAAAAAAAGCTGTGTTCAAAAATAAATGAGGTTGTAAAAACAAAAGACATTAATAAAAATAAAATAAAATGTTTTTAAAAAAGAACATATCCTCAGAACAATAGCATTCTAAAATAAAGTGGGTTTTTAGAATATGAGGAATCATAATCAAATAAGCTATCCTCATTTCTGTTCTCTGCAGTTCCAAAGGAGATTTTCCTATCTGAAGGTACTCAGCCACCAATTTGAAATATATTAGGCATTTTCTATGTGTTGCTTACTAAACAGGAAAGTCTTTGATTGCAGTAACCATATCCTAGCCTCAAGAACCTAGCAGAATGCTCCACAGTGTTAAAGTTTTTGGTGAATTGTATTTTTTATATTTATAATATTTTGTCACATTATAAATTTCTCGATATCACTATTTCCCTAAAAAGTATATTTAAGAATTCTTTAAAAAATTGCTACAACTAATTTTCTATTCTGATAGCTTATGTAAAGGTGACTTTTAGTATCTGAAACCTATTGCAGGCTAGTAAAAGCTCAGACACATGGCATCTAAGTGGTCCAGTGAAAAGAGTGACATTCCTAGGGTCAGGAAGACCTGAGTTCAAATGCAGCCTCAGACATTTACTAACTGGGTGATCTTGGGCAAGTCATTTAACCCTGTTTGCCTTAGTTTCCTCATCTGTAAAATGAGCTGGAGAAGAAAATGACAAATTACTCTAGTATCTTTGCCAAGAAATTCCAAAATGGGGTCACAAATTAGACATGACTCAACAATAATGATGAAAGTCTATTATTGACTTGATGATAGATTGTCTCATCCATGAACTAGCCTAGCTCAATCAGGGAAGTTTATTGCCAGAAGTTTGGACAGAAGGTGATGGCTTTGGGGCCACAAAGAACCACAAAGCAGATTTTTAAAAATCTGCTTAAGCATAGTTTCATCTCCTTCCATTTTTCCAAAGAAAAAAATTTTGAAATGAAATGAAAGATACTAAAAATTATAAAACTATCAGACCATCCACAACTACTGGTAATCTAAAGGTGTTATCATTATAAATGAATTGGCATCCTATGGGAAAATTCATCTGCACCTCATTAAAAAAAAAGAGGAAATGAAAAGTACAACTCATTGGTTCATCTTGAAGAAATAAAGAGGATTAGCAGAGTTGATTTTAACCAAGAAATGATATTTAATGAAATTCTTGGTCATTTGCTTGCAATGCCATCCCATGAACACACATACACACACACACACATGATCACCATAGAGGAAATTGAAATTTTTGCACCAGTAAATCATAAATTGATAGAAAACAAGAGGTGACTGGCATGGGAATTATTCCAGGATCAGCTGCATGTGAACAGTAAGATCATTGACTGATTAGAGCAAAGATCAATAATAGAAGAAAGGATAAAGATTAATATTATTAAAAATGACAATGTTACAATAACAATAGTGTTGATGAGGATGAAGGAGTGACAGAATCAGGTCATGAATGTCTTCCAGGAAGTTCTGCAATGTTTTGGGCCATAATGTGTCCAAAATCATGTTATCTACAACCCAGAGCTTCTATAGGACTTCTCCATCCCTAGGGATTCCCTCTCAATTTGGAATCTGCACTGATCATCCTCTATGACAACAACAACTGGAATATATGTGTTCCTGATTTATCCTTTGCTTTGTTTTTATGTCTTTCAATTAATCTTTAAAAGTCTTGATATAGATGTACAAAGCTTGTTGGCTTTGTTCCACAGAATCAAATGCAATCTTTTACATTTAACAAACAATAAACACAAGGGGATCCTGATATTTTCTACTTCTTTGCTCAATTATGTGACAGATAAAATATGATCTACTAACGAATAGCAGAAACTGTTCCCTATTAAATATTGCCAGCAAGGTTGACTTCAATAAAAAAAAAAGAAAATTCTCGTTAAAAATTTTATATGATTGGGAAAGTCAGAAGTTGCTCTTTCAGAAACCTAACCATCCACATGGGAAAAACCAAGTGGATGAAACATTTCGATTGTCCAGATGATGACATGTGACATGCAGTTATATGTACAGCCTATCAAACTCTTCCATAGTGTCTTTATATATTTATATATAAGATGTGCTATGTCTGTGGCTTAAAACAAAACTAAGACTTTGAGGACAATCTGTTAATGGTGTATGTGCTTGTGCAGATGATTGCATCATATATGTATGTGTGTATATATATGCATACATGTATATATACATTCATATCTATGGCGGGCAGTATAAATGGACAATGATTTGGTCCAGAATTGAATAGAAAGAGTGTGAAATGACTTTCCTTTGGAAAATTGTAAATGTCTTTCAATGATGTCCAACTTCCCTGAGGAAGGAAAGGTTCCTCTTTTTAGCACCCCTTCCAAGTCATTTCAAAACCACGATGCCCACACTCTGACTCCTCCATCCACTGGAGCTCTGTGCTCTAGGAAACTGGGCTCATCTTCCCCTTATCTTGCCTTGAACTAAGTCTTCGTGCCATTTCCGAGGCACCTCCAAATCGCTCCACCATCCTCTCCACTGTAGTTTTCTAAATTTTGTTGTTGTTGTTCAGTCATTTTTCGCTTATGTCTGACTCTTTGTGACCCCATTTGGGGTTATTGGAGTGATCTGCTATTTCCTTCTCCAGCTAATTACAGATGAGGAAACTGAGGCAAACTGGGTGATGTGAACTGTGCAGGGTCATACTATCTAGTAGATGTCTGAGTCTGGATTTGAACTTTGGTCTTCTTAACTCTAGACCCAGCGATCTATCCACTGCAGCACTACGTAGCTTTCCCTCAAAACTTTGCTCCCTTTTACATATAGTCTTGCCCTATAAGAATGCCCTTGATGGCAGAGACAGTATCCCTTGTTTTTTATGCCCAGCACTTAGTATGGTATCTGGCGCATAACAGGTGCTTAATAGATTTTTTAAAATCAATGACATTAAACCCTGGAGGCTTAAAAAATTTTTAAAAACTATCACACAAAGGGTCATGTGGAGGCAACAAATAAGGAAAAACATCTTGGTAGCACAGGAATTGGAACACTGGACTGGGAGTCAGAAAACCCTGAATTCAAATCCAGCCTCAAATACATTAAAATGAGAACAATAATTGCACCTAGCTCTCAGTTGTAGTGAGAATCAAATGAGGTCACATTTGTAAAATGCTTTGCAAGTCTTAAAACACTATACTCATGCTATATTCATGGTAGTAGTAATAGCAGTTATTGTGTTGTTGTCGTTGTAGCAGTAGTAGTAGCAGCAGCAGCAGCAGCAATGGTTGTAGTAGTGGTGGTGGTAGTGGTAGTAATAGTATTACTTGTGGTAGCAATAATAATAATAGTCGTAGTAGCAGAGTCACGCTGGTAGTAGTGATAGTGATGATGTAGTAGTAGTGGTGATGGTAGTAACAATAATAATAATAATAGTAGCAGTACTGGTAGTGGCAGTAAGAGTGGTGGTGGTGGTAGAGTAGTGGTAGTAGTAATATCAGTAGTGGTAATGGTAATAGTAGTGGTGGTGGTGGTTGTAGTAGTAGTGGAAATAATAGTGGTGGTGAAAGTAGTGGTAGTGGTAGTAGTTGTAGTACTTGTGCTGGCAAGAGTAATAATAGTATCAGTAGTAGGGTCATGGTAGTGGTAGTAATAATGATGGTGGATTGGTAGTAGTGGTAATAGTGGAGGTGATGGTAGAGTAATGGTGGTAGTAGTAGTAGTAGTGGTAGTAGCAATAGCAACAACAACAGTGGTAGTGGTAGTGATTGTGGTGGTAGTAGTAGTAGTAATAGTAATAGTAGTAGTAGTGGTGGTAGTAGTAGTAGTAATAGTAGGAGTAGTAGGAGTAGTAGTAGCAATAGTAATAGTAGTAGTAGTAGTAATAGTAATAGTAGTAGTAGTGGTGGTAGTAGTAGTAGTAGTAATAGTAGTAGTAGTAGTAGCAATAGTAATAGTAGTAGTAGTAGTAGTAGTAATAGTAATAGTAGTAGTAGTAATAGTAATAGTAGTAGTAGTAATAGTAATAGTAGTAGTAGTAGCAGTAATAGTAGTAGTAGTAGTAGTAGCAATAGTAATAGTAGTAGTAGTAGTAATAGTAATAGTAGTAGTAGTGGTGGTAGTAATAGTAGGAGTAGTAGGAGTAGTAGTAGCAATAGTAATAGTAGTAGTAGTAGTAATAGTAATAGTAGTAGTAGTGGTGGTAGTAGTAGTAGTAGTAATAGTAGTAGTAGTAGTAGCAATAGTAATAGTAGTAGTAGTAGTAGTAATAGTAATAGTAGTAGTAGTAGTAGCAGTAATAGTAGTAGTAGTAGCAATAGTAATAGTAGTAGTAGTAGTAGTAATAGTAATAGTAGTAGTAGTAGTAGTAGTAATAGTAGTAGTAGTAGCAATAGTAATAGTAGTAGTAGTAGTAATAGTAGCAGTAGTAGTAGTAGTAGTAGTAGTAGCAGCAGTAATAGTAGTAGTAGTAGTAGTAGCAGTAGCAGTAGCAGTACTGGTAGTCACAGTGATAGTGATGGTGGTAGTGGCGGTCCAATAATGATAGTGGTAGTGGTGGTGGTGGTATTTATGGCAGTGGTAATGGAGTAGCAGTGGTAGTAGTAGTAATAATTAGTAATAAGAAGGGACATCATCAAAGAACCTGTTCAACTCAAATCAGTCTAAAACTCTAAATCTACATTGAGAGAAGGGATTTTATGATCCAGGAGTTTCTGATTCTAAAGACGTCCCACATCCAGTCCCCCCAGTACCCAATCAGGCTGTTTTGTCCGGGTTTCTGTATGATGTGTGTGGAGATACATATGTCTGCACTATGTATATGTTGTCTCACTCTCTGATCTGTAAGTTCCATGGAGGCAGAAATGGTGTTTCTTCTGCCCTTTAGTATTCAATGCCTGACATAGCGCAGCTTTAATTATTCACCTATTGATTAATATAAAGACAAAAACTCAACACCTTGCCCTTAAGGAGTTTACATTCTATGGGGAGAGGGAAGGAGGAGACAACAAGCTCACAAATGAATTAGTACAAAATGAATAAAAGATAAAAGGGAGGGAGGGTGAAGAGGCACCAGGAACTAGCGGAATCGGGGAGGGCTTCCTGTAGGAGGTGACATATGAGTTGAGCTTTGAAGGAAACTAGGAATTCTACAATTTGGTGACCAGAGAAGGAGCCTTCAATTAATCAATCAGCACTTATTAAGTGCTTTCTATATACTAGACTTGAGGATGGGGGAGGGAAGCAAACCATTTCCGGCCTTCCAGAAGCTCCTACAGTAACAAAGAAGCTTAAGGCAAGAGAGTTTTCCTCATCTGCAAAATGGAATTCGATATAGCACCTACCTCCGAGACTTGGCGTGAGGATCACGTGAGCTGCTGTGGGTACTAAGGTACAATGCTCAGGACACAGGAGCTTCAAGCTTATTATTCCTTTCTTCCCATAGGCAAAGAGATGGGAGATGGATTGCATTGGAAAAGCAACAACAAGTAATTAATAAATGTTTACTTAATTGAATTTAATCATTGGCCAAGCTTCCTTTTTAAATACTGCTATTATTTTTTGTCCTTAGTGGCTCTATATATTTCAGTTCTCCAGGTTATCCCTATGCTAAGATTTGGAGCGGAAACAAAGCTAGATGGGAAAATTCCCAGGATGCTAGGGAACCGGGCTCGATTCCCAGGGGGAACGGGCAATCCCCATTCTTTATTGAAGTCAAAAGAGACCAGCGGCCTTCGGTCCACCATCAGTGCCTAATTACGCACTAAAAAAGAGCAGGGCGAGCCTGTCCATCAGGACCGGGGATACTCCACAGTCACTCAGTCAGTCAATAAATATTTATTAAGTACCTACTAATCTGGTGATACAAAGAAAGGGAAGAGAGAGACCTCCCTCTTCGGGAGCTCACCCATCCCTCCGTTAGCAAAAGCAAAAATCTGTGGCAGATCAGGGAATCCTTCCAGCCTGCCAAACAATGGGGCAGCCATTGGTCTCTCAGGTGAGAGTCCTCCACGCCCCGCCCAGCACCACGAGGAAGCGGAGGGAAGCCTAAGGAAGCCCAAACAATTAAAGATGGGGGAGAAGTCTCTGTCTGAGGCCGGAAGAAAAGTTAAGCGGCCACCAGGCCTAAAATGAGAGAGGGGGGAGTCCAGGCGGACGTCCCTGCGCCTCTCGCCATCAGCAAGTGTGGAAGAGCCCCTGCGAGTCCACGTAGTCCGCCCCCCCCCAACCACCTTCCCGTACCTGCAGCACAATAAAAACAGAGGGTCACAGTAAAGTTTAGTTTATTGACAAGAACAAATAACTTTAACATTTGGCTTGGGCGCTGAACCCTGGGCAGACATTGTGTCTGAGACATCAGTGGTCAACTAGCCGTGACGCTCCTCCACTTGTGCGTGCCTCCAAGTACCATGATTCATGCGAGGAGCATGGCAGGTGTCCATTTTATAGAGTCGTTCGCTTGGAAAAGGGAAATGTTCTGGGGTCTGGGGCCCATTGTAATTGTCTGTGCAGAGCCGAGCTCTCCCCGGCCTTCCACCCTTGCCTCGGTTCCGTGACCCCGCCGCCTCCCAGAAACGGACGAGAAAAGAAACCGGCAACTGCCCGGCGTTGTCCATTCCGCTAAGGCTGCCGGGAATCCGGCCGCAAAGCCGCTGGCCACGCCGGGCCGGCGGCTCCGAGGCGGCCGGTGCGGAGGGCGGCTCCGAGGCGGCCGGTGCGGAGGGCCGCTCCACGCGGCCGAGCGCCGGGCTCAGTCCATTAAAACCCTCCTCAGTTATTAAAGCCGCTCCTCTTATTAAAGGCGGGCGAGGCGATCGG